>NW_027456789.1:65000-67500 GCF_040206685.1 Ascaphus truei | reverse complement strand
GCGTGTGTGTGTGTGTAACGCAGGCTATGCCAGGGCAGTGTGTGTGTGTGTGTGTGTAACGCAGGCTATGCCAGGGCAGTGTGTGTGTGTAACGCAGGCTATGCCAGGGCAGTGTGTGTGTGTGTGTGTGTGTGTGTAACGCAGGCTATGCCAAGGCAGTGTGTGTGTGTGTGTGTAATACAGGCTATGCCAGGGCAGTGTGTGTGTGTGTGTGTAATGCAGGCTATGCCAGGGCAGTGTGTGTGTGTGTGTGTGTGTGTGTAATGCAGGCTATGCCAGGGCAGTGTGTGTGTGTGTGTGTGTGTGTGTGTGTGTGTAATGCAGGCTATGCCAGGGCAGTGTGTGTGTGTGTGTGTGTGTGTGTGTGTGTGTGTGTGTAATGCAGGCTATGCCAGGGCAGTGTGTGTGTGTGTGTGTGTGTGTGTGTGTGTGTGTGTGTGTGTGTGTGTGTGTGTGTGTGTGTGTGTGTGTGTGTGTGTGTGTGTGTGTGTGTAATGCAGGCTATGCCAGGGCAGCGTGTGTGTGTGTGTGTGTAATGCAGGCTATGCCAGGGCAGTGTGTGTGTGTGTGTGTGTGTGTGTGTGTGTGTGTGTGTGTGTGTGTGTGTGTGTGTGTGTGTGTATGTGTGTGTGTAACACAGGCTATGCCCGGGGCAGTGTGTGTGTGTGTGTGTGTGTGTGTGTGTGTGTGTGTGTGTGTGTGTGTGTGTGTGTGTGTGTGTGTGTGTGTGTGTGTGTGTGTGTGTGTGTAACGCAGGCTATGCCCGGGGCAGTGTGTGTGTGTGTGTGTGTGTGTGTGTGTGTGTGTGTGTGTGTGTGTGTGTGTGTAACGCAGGCTATGCCTGGGGCGGTGTGTGTGTGTGTGTGTGTGTGTGTGTGTGTGTGTGTGTGTGTGTGTGTGTGTGTGTGTGTGTGTGTGTGTAATGCAGGCTATGCCAGGGCAGTGTGTGTGTGTGTGTGTGTGTGTGTGTGTGTGTGTGTGTAATGGAGGCTATGCCAGGGCAGTGTGTGTGTGTGTGTGTGTGTGTGTGTGTGTGTGTGTGTGTGTGTGTGTATGTGTGTGTGTAACACAGGCTATGCCCGGGGCAGTGTGTGTGTGTGTGTGTGTGTGTGTGTGTGTGTGTGTGTGTGTGTGTGTGTGTGTGTGTGTGTGTGTGTGTGTGTGTGTGTGTGTGTGTGTGTAACGCAGGCTATGCCCGGGGCAGTGTGTGTGTGTGTGTGTGTGTGTGTGTGTGTGTGTGTGTGTGTGTGTGTGTGTGTGTGTGTGTGTGTGTGTGTGTGTGTGTGTGTGTGTGTGTGTGTAACGCAGGCTATGCCTGGGGCGGTGTGTGTGTGTGTGTGTGTGTGTGTGTGTGTGTGTGTGTGTGTGTAATGCAGGCTATGCCAGGGCAGTGTGTGTGTGTGTGTGTGTGTGTGTGTGTGTGTGTGTGTGTGTGTGTGTGTGTGTGTGTATGTGTGTGTGTAACACAGGCTATGCCCGGGGCAGTGTGTGTGTGTGTGTGTGTGTGTGTGTGTGTGTGTGTGTGTGTGTGTGTGTGTGTGTGTGTGTGTGTGTGTGTGTGTGTGTGTGTGTGTGTGTAACGCAGGCTATGCCCGGGGCAGTGTGTGTGTGTGTGTGTGTGTGTGTGTGTGTGTGTGTGTAACGCAGGCTATGCCAGGGCAGTGTGTGTGTGTGTGTGTGTGTAACGCAGGCTACAGTATGCCAGGGCAGCGTGTGTGTGTGTGTAACGCAGGCTATGCCAGGGCAGTGTGTGTGTGTGTGTGTAACGCAGGCTATGCCAGGGCAGTGTGTGTGTGTAACGCAGGCTATGCCAGGGCAGTGTGTGTGTGTGTGTGTGTGTGTGTAACGCAGGCTATGCCAAGGCAGTGTGTGTGTGTGTGTGTAATACAGGCTATGCCAGGGCAGTGTGTGTGTGTGTGTGTAATGCAGGCTATGCCAGGGCAGTGTGTGTGTGTGTGTGTGTGTGTGTAATGCAGGCTATGCCAGGGCAGTGTGTGTGTGTGTGTGTGTGTGTGTGTGTGTGTGTGTAATGCAGGCTATGCCAGGGCAGTGTGTGTGTGTGTGTGTGTGTGTGTGTGTGTGTGTGTGTGTGTGTGTAATGCAGGCTATGCCAGGGCAGTGTGTGTGTGTGTGTGTGTGTGTGTGTGTGTGTGTGTGTGTGTGTGTGTGTGTGTGTGTGTGTGTGTGTGTGTGTGTGTGTGTGTGTGTGTGTGTGTGTGTGTGTAATGCAGGCTATGCCAGGGCAGCGTGTGTGTGTGTGTGTGTAATGCAGGCTATGCCAGGGCAGTGTGTGTGTGTGTGTGTGTGTGTGTGTGTGTGTGTGTGTGTGTGTGTGTATGTGTGTGTGTAACACAGGCTATGCCCGGGGCAGTGTGTGTGTGTGTGTGTGTGTGTGTGTGTGTGTGTGTGTGTGTGTGTGTGTGTGTGTGTGTGTGTGTGTGTGTGTGTGTGTGTGTGTGTGTAACGCAGGCTATGCCCGGGGCAGTGTGTGTGTGTGTGT